>NC_080581.1:78284844-78309844 GCF_029962835.1 Magnolia sinica | reverse complement strand
ACAATCAATGATTTTGATCATTGTATTACATCGAAGCCAATGTTTCCACGGTCAGTGCCCAAGAACTATTTGACATATTCAATGGTTTGGATCATTTCAACGGTTTGGATCAACTGCTTCGATCCCTGAACATGGATCTTATGAGCCAAGCCATTTTTTTCCTTTTTTTTTTTTTTCTTTTTTTTTTTTAAAAATTTTTTTTATTTTTATTTTTTGTTAATGGTTTAGAGTAGTACACAATGCCACTGAAGTGTTCATTGGGTTCAACCACCCAGATGTGCTAACATTGCATGATTAAAGTCATAAGAATGGTCTAGATCATCTAGAAGTTTCGATCTCACCCACATGGATGGACCTTTTCACTTTTGACTGTCCATTTGACGGTTGTCTGTCCTTTGATGGCAACTGTGGAGCCTGTAATCTCTGCAACAATCATGAACAGGAGTAATTTTTGCAAGATGCCTTTCTTTAGTGGCAATGGGAGTATGTTATATTTGCATGTAAGAAAAGGATTCTGAACCGTTGAGATTTGAGAACGCGACTAGCTGTTGTTTATTGCTTGGCCCATCTATGATGGAGATGAGTGGCTGACTAGATGGATGATCCTTGACTGTCCATCTTTACAGACGTCCATCAATTTTATGGTCTCCGTCAAACTACAAATCGCCATTAGGCTGTTAGAACAAAAAATCAATCCTATAATATTCTAACATTAGACCATGAACTCAAAGCACAGACAGACGGTGGTGGACGGTCGGATCATCATACCATGCAGCAACGTGGGTCCATCGCAGATGGGCCATGGCAAAGCATGCAAAACCAATGAAATTGATATTTCAGGTTTCAGAATCAGTCTGAGGCACCAACACACTATCATGCACTTCACCCAAAAAAAAAAAAAGAAAAAAGAAAGGGTCATATTCCATCAAAATCCACCCTATTAAGTTTTGAAGTCACCTTTATCCTTGCAGTCAAGGTAGCGTAGAAAGTTATTAAGGAGCGTTTGATTTTTAATTTAATTACTGGTATAAATATTATAAATTGATAATGATTATTTATATATGTAATTGCAATTACACCCATATTCTCGTATGAGGATTAAAAGGCATGCATTAATTTCTAACTCCAAACCCAAGGTGAAAAAGGGTAAAAGTTTGGTGCGCCCACCGTGATGCACGTGGCTTATCCATGCTGTTCATCCCTTCGGCCCCTTCACTGTAGGTCATGAGCGAAAAAATTGAGGCAAATCTAAAGCTCAAGTGGACTACTTCACAAGAAACAGTGAAAATTGGACTCTGCCATTGAAAATTTGTGGGGACTAGGAGCTTTGGATCAACTTGATATTTATGTTGTCTCTTTGTGAACTTATGAACAATTTAGATGACAAAAAATAAAAATAAAAAATCAAAGCCTTTAAAGATAATCTATCCTACACCTCATAAACTCCAAAATCTTTCCCTCCATTATTGAGTCTTCAAATTGCCACATTCTCCCTTACACTATTGAGCTTTTAAGTCAACCTTAAGTGGGTCATAGTAGTGTGAATGTTTTCTAGGTAACGACCAAGGAGAGGTATGTGATACATGCATCCATCATGCTGCGGGCCTCACTTTTGTTGATTCTTCAGGGAAAAATTAAATATGGTAGTGTGAAAGTTATTTAGGTATAGGGACCATGAAAAGGTACCTAACATTCGTTCATCACAATATGGGCCCCACTTTTTTCTTGTTGTACCGGTTGTTTCATGTTCATATTATCGGACCTAAGGCTGGATAGAGGACAATTGCATTCTTGGCCGTCACAATAAATTTCCATGACTTTTATCATAAATACTTATAATCTCATTCTCTTCAAATCATTACCTCCTACTTCTGAGAATGAAAAGATAACACCAGGCACAATCCGCGAAATGTACCAATCAGCGGGCCAGCACCGAGGCATAAAAGGTGAAATGTACCAAGTAGCACGCCATTAGGTATAGTGTTGCATTAAGTTGCGCATTCATGTGAGAATGTAATGCACCGTTGGAAAAGATTGATCAATGATTCTACATTCAACTTATCCAGTGATGAGACCAGGAGAAAATTTTTAATCCACCTTGAACCTCAACCGCTAAGTGGAAGTTGAGCTCTTATAAACAAAGTGGACTAGGTTAAAACTAATTATTTTCATGTATTTGGGTTGTGTGGGCATGCTAGATCACAAATCAAGCTTGATTATTGTATGTAGCATGTGTCTATAATCATGTCATGCACCTAGTGTTATAATCACCATCCTAAATAGGTCATAACTCAAAAGTTAGACTCATCCAACAATCCTAACCATCTGATTTGCACCTTTAGATGGAACCTTGATAATTAATCAACTTGTTATGACTTTAGATCGTTCAATTAGTATGCTAACCCCTTTGCTTCCTGTTGGATTACTGACATCATCCATAGTAGGTCCATAAATCCAACTGTTAACATTAGTTAATCAAGTTGGGTTTTAGTTATGGTCCATCCAAGAAGCAGCTAATTGGTCCGGCTCAGGTGCATTAGATAGATTGTAAAAAGTATTGAATTTATATGTGTGGTTCATTTACTATCAATTACACTGGTTTAAAATATACGCACTGTTTTGTTTCAATTCTACATGGACACCTTTTATTTAAGATGCCCGGAAACTATGTGATGTAGGGAGGGTCGCGGGGGTCACGAACAGTTATATGGCCAAGATGGATTAGAAAACGCCCGGTCGACGATATAAGTGATCCAGACCATCGGACCTTAAATCAGGCGTATCTCGCAATCCAGAATGAGTTATTGGACGTAAAATATATAATTTTGAGGTAGAACAAGTTACTTTAGCCAACCAACCCGATTATGCCAGGTTACCCAAGCCAGATTTGCAAAATACTGCCATATCGATGGTCATTTCCTTATTTTAATTCCATTTTTACCATAAATAGTAAGTTTTAGTTTGAATATAACTCTTCATTCGTTGGGCTTTAGGAGTTGCGTCCAATATGAAAAGAGCACTAGTAGACATCACAACCGTCTATAAATAGTAAGTTTACTATTTATGGTAAGTCGCAAATTCTAAGAGTTTTAGTTGTAGTTTGATTCTGATTTCTTTCCCATTGCTTGGTATCCCTATTTAAAGGATTGTGAACTCGTTTTTATTCATTCATCAATCAATTTAAAATTTTATAGAATTTATTTTCTATTTTGCTTCTATTCTTTCTAGTGGATTCAAGAAGTCTCTGTGAGGAGTCCAGAAAAGTTCTGTGGATTCGGAACAGTTATTCCCTTGAGGAAGATGGTGCTCAACCTCATCACGTCATCCCTGCGTCGATTTGGTATCAAAGCGAAGTTTTTCTCGGATCGATGGCTTCTAACGACGGGTCAGGCAACAATCTCATAGACGGTGCTCCATGGAATCATCTTTTAACGGCTTTCAAAGCAGTGCAAAGAGTGAATCGACAAGCCATGCAAGGGCTGTAGGCTTCCATCAATCGCATGACAGATCGCTTGGCGGATCGCATAGTGGAGGTCCTCGGGCAACTCCGTATTCTTGATGGTAATCCTCCAGTAAGATACTTGAACAGTCCGATGCAATGATCTAAAACGTTCATTAAGTCCAACGCACATTTGATAGGCTAGTATACAAATAGTACACCAATCCAACAAATATTAATCATTTGATCAATGGCCTTAATATAGATGGTCAAGAATATTTACCTGAAAATTTAAGTCCAATCAACAATTTAATCCATCTATTGTTAGAACCCATCATCTGATCCAAGGCTTTGGAAACAGAATAGCTATAATTAATAAGGCCAAATTAAGAATGATTTGGATAATCCTATCAGCGTTGTTATTGCATAGTAGCCCATGAAATGTGTTCTGAACTAATGGAGAGTTCAGATTGATCGATTGGACTATCCTTGTTGTGGGGATAATCTGGCTGACAGCCCTCAAACAGAATCGCTCTCGCATCTCTTCAAAGACGTGCGGGGCCCTGGCAAGCAAAAGCTGGACCTAGCTTGCAGGTCATCTAGGTATTTCGCTATGTCACCATCCTACGGTCTAGGATCAGCTCTATTGGTGGTGGCTGCGGCCGATTTCTCACAGCAATGTCTCTATTCTCATTAGTCTAGCCCCTGTGTTTTTTCTATGGGAAATCTAGAGGGCCAGGAACGAGGCTAGATTCAATGGTCGGGCCATATCAGTCTTAGGAGTTTTTACTCGAGCAAAATGGTGGCTGGTCTCCTTGTTCCATCGTAATCAGAGCATCCCATCTCAGTTGTCATCTACCCCGTTTTTCCCCGCGGCATTTCGTCTCGCTTGCCCGCCTCACCAGGTTCCAAAATTCGATGTCGTCAAATGGATTAGGCCCAAAGTGGGCTGGTTTAAACTAAATGTAGATGGAACGATCGCAAACCCAGGGCCTGCTGGAGGTGGAGGTTTATGTAGGGACAACCACGAGAAGTTGATCTTCACGTTCATCAGCAGTTATGGCCCCGCATCTAACAGCAGGGCAGAACTGCGGGCAGTGTTTGATGGTATGAACTATTGCATCTCTCTCGGCCTAAACAAAGTGTTAATCGAATCAGATTCTAAATGGGTGGTAGAGTGTATTAGTGGGAAATCCTCAAGTGCCTGGAGATGGAAATACTGGCTGACCAGAATTAGGAGATTAAGTTCTACGGGTTCTTTTCGGATCTCCCAAATCCCTAGAGAAGCTAATGGCCCAGCAGATGTCTTGGCAAAACAGGGTAGCTCGCTGCAATCCAACCATTTCTTTCGGGAAATGTCCAATCTCCCCAGGATTGTCAAGGGCCGTATTCTTTTGGATAATCCGAGGCTGGGATCTATTAGAGAGATTAAAAGAAATTCCTCTTAATAACATATGATAGGTGGGCCAGATTCTGTTTCTGGCAGCAGCCCGAAAAAGGAAAAATGTAGCTATGTAAATTGTCTATATCAATGAAATGGTCTTTAAAAAAAAAAAAAAATTAATTAATTAATTAACTTTTTTTAAAAATTTTTTTTTAAAAGTGTGTAACTAGGTTTGAATCATCCAAATCTATAAGACTTACATATGGGTTGCCTCATGTTCTAGGCCATGCTATGCTTCTTATAGTGCCCCGGTATATCCTTGCAGTATTTGTTTTCTGCTGCTGAAGAGGAGCAGGTTTTAGTCAAGTGAAGTGACGGTAGCTTCTAACCGGTGCATATGCTGATATTTGCTATTTGACAGAGGTTCCATGTTTGATGGATGTTGTGCAGGTAGGTATGTTTATTGAAAGTGGCTGCTCTGCTTCATCTTCTGTTTTAGCTTGGTAAGGGTTTTCTTGAATCTTTTGAGTTGTTAGATCTGCCATGGTATAGGCCGTTTTTTCATTTTTATATTTCCATATGTTGTATAACAGCTTTACGATAGATGTGGCCTGGAATTTTTATGGTCTCCATACCAAATAATGTATATAAAGTTCCATATCAACAAAGTCATGGATGGTGGACTCCCACCTTTCTAAAATAAAATAAAATAAATAAATAAAAAAATTCCCACTTCTATGGTACTCAATATTTTTGGACCCAAACAGGACCAAGAACCCTATTTTTGTGGGCAGTTTATCAAACCATCAATTCAATCAATTGAACCCTTGTTGAATGATTCCACCCCAAATACTTTCTTAACTTATAATTACTAAAATAGAAGGATTTGGGAACAATTTACCCCTAACATTTATAGTTTGAGCATCTGGATTTGGGAACAATTTACCTCGATCATCATGGTTTCGGCTGTTGATAAGTGTAATTTTCTTTTTCATAAGTAAACAGATGATCATCTAATTGAATTGGATTTCTAGTGATCTAGTTCATTTTGGTGGACAGTTTTAACCCTAGCTTATCCAATGACCCGATCTGACCTGGTTTGGTATTAATGATGAACGGCCCATATGGGTGGGCTCATAGGATTTGATGGTCTAAAAGATCTTGAAACATTCCTGTAAAACTGAAGATGGACAGTCTACAGTTAGAGGTCTGCTTAAATATCTACAGCTTAGATAAAACACATACAACATGGTGGGGTCCACAGAGCAACCTCCAGGAACCAGTGGCTAATGACAGGGTCAGCAAGCAATCTGTCTCCTAGTGGCCATTAGATGCCGAGTCCTAAACTCTTTCATTTCCAAAAGCTCTCTAAACTCCTGGAGAGCGCATTAGGTGAGACGCGGGCCTCACCCATGACTGTGCGGCCCTTATCATGGCCCCACCTTGATTATGTATTCTGTATCCACACCATTCATCAGTTTTTCCAGATCATTTTAGGCCATTATCCCAAAAATAAAGTAGATCCAATTATCGGTGGACCATACCATTGGATAAAAAAGTGGTGATTGACCATTACTGTGTCACACAAGTTCTGATCAAGCTGATTTTTGTTTTTATCCCTTCATCGAGTCCCATGTGACCTTACCAACTGATTGGATGGAAAATAAACACTAGGAAAAGATACACCCTAAGAAGTTTTTCTGGATGGATATTCAATCACCACTGTTTCCTATGATATGGTCCGAATTTTTGGAATAATGCAATAAATTGATCTGAAAAAATAATAGACAGAGTATAGATACATAATAGATACATTAAGGTGGGCTCCACAGTAAGGGCGGGTGAGCATGGGGTCTCACCTAATCCGCTCCCCTAAATTCTAAGCACAACAATCTCTACATCCTACTTAGAATTAAACTATTTTCTAGAAAATATAAATTTTAAATATTGCTTTATTTTGAAGGCATCCATATATATGTTGACTCATGATGGCTAAGGTTGGTTAGTTATATAGCTGTATCATTTAATGGATGGGACTCGATTATCAAAATTGGTTAGTTATAATAATGATTAATGTACAGTCAAAAGGGATTGGAAATCATCCACACTCAAATACCCATTACTATCATAGTTTAGAATCACTTATCTCACAGGGTTAAGCAAGCAACGCCCATCAACAGTCAAGCACTTGATACCACTTATTCATGCCAATTACCAAATGGTCCCATGCAATTTGTTTTCCTTACTTTTTTATCTTGGCTATTAACTGCCCATGCTTCTCCATTTTAAATTGGGTTCATGAATTATGGTTAATAAACCGTTAAAGCTACAAGGTCCATTGGTAAAATTTCACCGCTATCTCATCCCATGTGGCAACGAATTGTAAAATAGGTATAGAAGAACCAGCAATAATTAGGGATGTTATATAATAGGCCGGGCTTGGGGTTGGTCTTGGCTGGATTTTGAACTTTTTCAGGCTGGGCTATTGGGCTGGCCCTATTCAAAACTCTAATTTTGCAGCCCGAACCTGGCCCATTAACACCCTAGCAAAAATATGAGGCCATTTTTTTTCCCTCCAAACGTGCAAAATGAGAAAAAAGAAGGAAAATGATGGTTTGGAAAAGTAGCCAGTGTTGTCCATTGAACTGTACCCAACCATACGATATGAGTGGTTGAAAGAGCTTGATAATCCATGCTATTAACTCTTTAATCAACTAGCTTGCCTTCTTGTACAACAAAAAGCCTATCATAATGGTGCAGAAGGTATTTAGGTAGGGATCATTGAAAGGTACCTGACAATTTGGGTGGGTGAGATGACTGTAGAGGTCACTTGTATAGAAAAAATGGATACTTGATGGATGCAGTTTGGCTAGTAACCTGAACACTAGCCAGCTAACTGGTGTTTGGTTGTGTGGGCCTCACCATGATGTATGTGTTTTATCTACACCATCCATCCATTTTGCAAGCTCATTTTAGAGAATGAGCCCAAAAATGAAGAAGATTCAAATCTCAAGTGGACCCACTACAAGAAAGTGTAGCTTAGCCGACCGATGGGGCTACCATTTGCTGGTGGCCGGTTTTGACAGTTGCGGGTAAAGGGTCCTATAAGAAGAAAAAAAAACCCAACCTTCTTTTCTGCCTCCTCATCTCCAGCCGCGCGCCGATTCTCCCTCTCCGGTCCCTCAGGCTCTCCCTCTCCAGTCCCTCAAGATCTCCATCTCTCTCTCTCTCTCTCTCTCTCTCTCACTCTCCCTCTCCCTCTCCCTCTCCCTCTCACTCTCTCTATCCCTATCCCTCTCACACTCAAAATCATAGTCATCTCTCTCTCTCTCTCTCTCTCTCTCTCTCTCTATCTCTCTCTCTGTATTTATCTCCGCTGCTCGTGAATCTCTGATTCTTAGGTTTGATGTAAACCTTTTCCCTTCTTGTTGTTGCTTTCTGCAATTTAGAACACCTAATTAGGGATTTACATTGTCGAATCCCGAAATAGGGATTTGCATTGTCGAAACCCTTTTTGGGGTTAACATGCTTTTGTTTCCAGGTATATTTTCAGATAGTTTCCGGTTGCCCTGGCTTGAAACAGTTTGACCATCAGTTTGGGTCAGATAATGTGAGCCTGTGAAATGCAGTTCCTGTTTGTGTAGTCTCAGGTGCTCGGTGGACCACCAAAAAGCAGATGCAGTTGTGATTTTAGGGTATACCCAAACAGTTCTTAAAGCATGCCAAAGTTTAGTGTTGTTTTGTTTTTTATATGAATTCTATTTTCTACGGATGACCATATAGATTTGGATGACTACATAGATTTTATATGAATTCTGTTCAGTGTTGTTTTGTTTTTGTTTTTTGTTTTTTGTTTTTTTTCTTTATTCACTTTTAACTTAGAAGGAAAAAAGCTATTCTCAAGCTACGATATTACAATTTTTGCTTAGATCTATGCTATGGCTTTCTAATCATGTAATAAATGATGGCTTAACAATGCCAATAATCTCAGTCTTAAAAGATGTTAATTCTCATGCTTCTTTATATTATGAACAAATAGACTAAGCAATTCTACTTCATATTTTCTGTTTAGTTGAATCTGCAATTTTATTTGACACATTTAGTACTTGTTTGGTAGATCCAAAAATATGTTCATCTCATTTTAGCTAACAATAATTATGTATTAGAGATTATTATCTGTATCACATAATCACTTTTAACATGAACTCATTATCTATTAGAAATCAAGATTAATGCATAGTTTCTGTTAACCAAAATGAGATCAACTTATTTTTTAGGTGTCTACCAAATAGGGCCTTAGGTGAGTTGATATTGCATTTTCTATTTTTAAATTAATCAATTTGAAGCTTTCCTTGTGCAAATATCTTTATGGCCATGTTACACTTTCCTTTTGTCTAGCATTTTCATGGGTATTTACATATTTCCAACACTATCATTTTTGACTTGCTATCTGCTAGTATCCAACCTATTTTGATAAAATTAGATCCAAAACTTTTGTGACCCACAAAAAAAAATATGTTTATAATGGTCTTCCACCACTGTTTTGTATGTTGTGGTCCACCTGAAATTTGTATATAGTTCATCTTCTGGCCCATGCCATAAAATTCGTATATTGTTTACACCATTAAAAACCATAAACTGAAATGGATCTGCTGCAGATGTTATTGTTAAAGAAGGTGGTATCCATGAGGCTCTATTTTGGAATTATTTCCTCGTCGATTATCTCTTAATAAAAATCTCTTGTTATATCTCATCATATTGTCAGGATTCTTGATAAAAAGAAGGAAAAAAAAAAAAGAAGAAGAAGAAAAGATTGTTGTGTGTATCTTTTCTCTATGTTCCTTAGAAGGCTAATTGGTTGACCTGCCTAGAAAAAGGGTGTGTCTCATTAGTATCTAAATATTGCAGAGTTCTGGTCCATCATAGTTTGATGACTCAAAAAATTCATGGTCTTCAAGACTCAATAGAACTTAACCTACTCTTTGACTAAACTCTAGTTTGACTTTTCTGGTTTTTAAACTATTATTCCAATATTATAGTTTTTGTCTTATCTGTTTTGTAGTCTAGATTTTAAAAAAAATAAAAATTAATTATGATCAATTCTGAATTTTGTTTTCTTTCCTTTGGATGCTTAGGACAGTTCTTGGAATAGTTCGAGTGGCTGTAAGACTACGACCTCGGAATGCAGAGGAGTTGGTTGCCGATGCTAATTTTGCTGATTGTGTAGAATTGCAGCCAGAGGTTTTTCTAATTGCACTTCTCTTTTGTTTGTAATTGCATGTGCCTAAATTTACACCAGATGTGCAGCGTGTAATGCTTTCCAAAAATAAATGAGAAATGTGTAAGTCAATCCATGGGCACCAATCACATGGCCATTCTCATGTTTTACAAAATGTTGTACTGATGCTCAAGCGGAGGATTATAGGCCCTTGTATAATGTTAATGTGCAAGCTTGACCTGAAATCAAAGGCCCTATGTGCTTTTAGACCCAATGACTTAAATGGGCCAAACTCGGGCTGATCTACATTAAGGTTTTGTTGTAGGTAATATGCATATTCCGTAAAAGAGGATCCAATTAGCTTCTTTTTTTCTCATGTACAACCAAGTTGATTTAATAGTCCAGCTTTCTTCTTATCCTTGATTTGGCTGTCTGATAATCAGATAATCCTTCTTGACCACCTGCTAGGCACATGATGTAATTTCTTTGGTTTTGCATAAAGTATGCTTATATTTGGACAGCACATAGTTTTGATGTTCTCTTACAGGTGGTTTCTTGTAGGTGCTTTTTTCTCAGTTTCATGTTGTTTTGCTGGTGGTTGCTTGCTAACTTTTAGGACTTAATCAGGTTGGTTAATGGTGCTACTTCTTTATTTAGTTAACTTTAGTAGGAAACTATGCTTATCATGATATTTCTGTTAGGTTGATACTCATTTTTAGGATTTGTATTATGTTCATGAGTTTCTTCTCTTTTGAGTCGTCTATTGAGAATTCATGTTCAAAATACACCTTGGTAGTGTCCAAGCATTTATTTGTGTGTTTCATGTTTAAATTGATAAAAAGAAGGAAATCATGATTAAGTCTTATTTTTGGTTTTTTAAGTTAATGGGTCTTAGTCCAACCTTGAAACGGGTTTGACTATATTGAACGAGATTGCCGAGCTTGTGGCCTTGGTTGCAATTTTGAATTTTAAAGGTATGTCTCGAGAACTTTCAAATTTCAGATTATCTCTTTATTTCTATGGATTAGTTATGCAAAATGTATGTCCATTGTAATTTTCAATTTCATTTCGTTGCTTGGAGGTTAATGGAATGCATTTTTGGATTGTGTATTTTGTATATTTTTTCTTGTTTTTTATTCTTTTCCTTTGTATATGTTTGGATACTGGAAACTAAGTTTGAAATCTTGGATGGTTTTGAATCATATATATAGCAGCACGACCTATGTTGCCTCGAAAGAAATTTCGATAAAAGACGGGATATGC
This sequence comes from Magnolia sinica, assembly GCF_029962835.1. Classification (NCBI taxonomy): domain Eukaryota; kingdom Viridiplantae; phylum Streptophyta; class Magnoliopsida; order Magnoliales; family Magnoliaceae; genus Magnolia; species Magnolia sinica. The sequence goes on along the minus strand of NC_080581.1, from coordinate 78,298,540 downwards.
AGGTCAGTACTCATGCGGCCTTCTTTTATCTACAAATCAGTTGTTATTATTATTATTTTTTTCTCTTGCAAATATGGGAAACTAGGTTTTTGGAGTCTTCAGAAAATGGTGTATAAATTTTGGTTATGATCCTAACATTTCTTTTGTCGTCTTCAGAAGAAGGTATTTGATGTCCTCTACCGGATAGCAGACATCCCTTCTTGGAAGCTTACAAGATCAAGATAATTGTAAGTGTAATCCCCTGGCTTGTTTAGACCTGCACCATTCTAACTGAATATGCTCTTTCCCTCTTGTTAGATTTTGAAATACTAGTAGGGTTTTGGTATAAATGAGATATTCTAGTTCTCACAATCTGATTCTTGTCAGCTTGAAGAGATGGCTTTCCTTATTGTTCTTCAAATGATTCCTTCATGTTTTCAACTAGCGATGACATGTAGGTTTTGGTTTCTACAGTTCTTTTCTTGGTGTTTGTTATGGTTGCTGTTAATGTAAACTGAGAGGAGCTGAAAGCTTTTGTGTATTTGAGACAACCCAAAGGGGTTGAATATATAGAGATTACAACATCTATACAAGGAAAGTAATAAAATCAGAATCCTCTACCTATGGAAACCAACTATACAAGGTATGCTAGCTATATAAGGTATATTTCAGTCTGTCTAACCTCCCCCCTCAAACTAATGTGGGTCATCGACAAGTAATAGTTTGCCAACAAGAAATGAGTGACGTGCAGAAGTTAAGGACTTGGTGAGAATGTCTGTAATCTAATTATGGGATACAACATGTGGTAGAGAAATGAGCCTAGACTGAAATTTCTAACAGATAAAGTGACAGTCAACTTCAATATGCTTCGTCCGTTCATGAAAAATCGGGTTAGAGGCAATCTGAATGGCACTGAGATTATCAACATGGAGTGGAGTAGGATTCTGCACAGGAATGCCCAAGTCAGAAAGAAGTCCACGTAACCAAACAAGCTCACTACACGTAGTGGACATCGCCCAATACTCGGCTTTTGTGCTTGATTTGGAAACAGTGGCCTGCTTCTTACACTTCTAAGAGATGAGAGAAGTGCCAAGAAAAACACAGTAGCCAGTGGTAGATCTTCGTGTGAGAGCGCAACCAGCCCAATCAGCATCCGAATAAGCATGAAGGTCCAGAGTCACCGTCGAGGAGAAGAACAGTGATCGATCTAGAGTTCCACGTAGGTACCGTATGATGCGTAACACCGCAGTCATATGAAGAGTCCGAGGAGCAGAAATAAATTGACTGACGACTTGGACAGCGTAGGCAATATCAAGGCGAGTCAGAGTTAAGTAAACCAAACTCCCAACCAAATGGCGGTATAAGTCGAGCTGTGCAAGTAAATCACTATCGTCGCGGCTATAATGAATGTTAAGTTCTAAGGGAGTCTGAACTGTTTTCTGATCTGTCAATGATGCCAAAGCGAGAAGATCCTTTGCATATTTATGCTGGCTGACCAGGATCCCAATTTAGAATGTGAAATTTCAAGCCCAAGAAAGTATGTGAGATGGCTGAGGTCTTTCATCTTAAAGGAGGATTGCAGAACTTCCTTTAAAGCCGAGATGCCAGTAGCATCGCCATCAGTTAGGAGGAGGTCGTCAACATAGACCAGAACAATGACAATTCCGTGAACAGTGGTGCACAAAAATAAGGATGGGTCATGACCACTTTGAGTAAAATCAGCACCCATAATAACATCGTGAAAGCATTGGAACCATGCTCGAGGTGCCTGTTTGAGGTCATACAGGGCTTTCTTTAGGCGACATATCTTATTGCCAGGGATTAAAGAGCCAGGAGGAGGTTTCAAATATACAGTTTCTTGGAGATCTCCATAAAGAAAGGAATTTTTCACATCCATCTGAGCGAGTGGCCATGAGCGAACAGAAGATATAGCCAAAAGAGTACAAATAGTTTTCATTTTAGCCACGGGAGAGAAAGTCTCATCATAATCAATTCCGTATTCCTGTTTGTATCCCTGAGCGACAAGTCGAGCCTTGTATCGATCCAATGATCCATCAGACTTGAGCTTGATAGAATAAATCCATTTGTTACCAATTAGCTGTTGGTCAGCAGGTCGTTGGTCAGCAGGTCGACTGACAATGTTCCACGTATGATTATCATCAAATGCTGCAAGTTCTTTTGTCATAGCCTTCTTCCAACAATCATGAGTGGCTGCCTGAGAGTATGAAGTAGGAATAGAAACAGTATCCAGAGTAGCATTCATGACAGACATAGAATATATCAACTGATCAGGTGCTCGATGTTCACAAGCGAAACGACGTATCGAGGTAGGTTCGGGATCTGCAATAGGTATAGTAGGTTCGGGTTGAGTAATAGGTGGTGTATCTATACGTGGTCGACGTGAATAAACCTGTAACGGATGAGGGAGAGTACTTGAGGCAAACGGAATTCTGGAAAGGCAGTTAGACCAGGAGAGTTTAGAGTGTACGGAGGAGGAAGAGATGAATGAAAGGCAATGTGTTCAAGAAAAATAACATGTCGTGAAATCCGAACACAATGAAAAACCGGATCAGAACATCGAAAACCCTTCAGAGTTTCCCAAAATTCCAAGTACATACATTTGACTGATTTTGGAGATAGTTTATTACGTTCACGTGAAGCCAAGTGAACATAACAGATACAACCAAAAACACGAAATGTGAAATATGCAGGAGGTAAGCCAGTGAGAACAAAGTAAGGAGATTTACTGTTCAGAACTTTGGTTGGCATCCGGTTAATCAAGTAGATGGAATGTAACATTGCTTCCGCCCAGAAAGAACGAGGAACACTCATAGCTGTCATCAGGGTGTTGGCAGTTTCAACAATATGACGATTTTTTCTTTCAGCCACCCCGTTCTGTTGTGGAGTATTAGAACAGGTGGTTTGATGAATAATCTCATGCCCTTGAAGAAATGTATGAAAATTAGTTGAGAGATATTCCCCCCTTGAGTCAGAGCGGAGAGTTTGAACTAGAACCCGAAATTGAGTCTCCACCATAAAATGAAATAACTTGAATTTTTTAAAAATATGTGACTTCGATTGCAGAAAGTAAATCCAAGTGTAACGTGTGAAATCATCAATGAATATAACATAGTATCGTAACCCAGAGAGAGACATAATTGGTGAAGGACCCCAGACATCCGTATGCATAAGTTCAAACATAGAAGTTGATTTTATAGTACTTAGAGAAAAGGGAATACACTTATTTTTTGAAAGACAACAGGAAGAACAAGAATAATCCAAATCATTTTTATTAAGAGAAATATTCCCTAACATGCCAGACGAAATTAACTAAAGTAACCGATCGGAATGTGGATGACCCAGGCGAACGTGTCACAGTTTTCACAATTTATTTGCCGAACAAATATCTGATGAAGATGGAAAAAAAAAACAACGAGCCGGAGTGACAAATGGATCAAAATCCAACACGTACAGACGACCATGCCGCCTACCCCTCCCAAGTACCTTCCCCGTTGCTAGATCCTACACAAAATAACAGTTGAAAAAAAATATGACTAAGCAGTTATTGGATGTGAGTTGACCAACTGAAATTAAATTGGAGGAGAGGTTATGGACATCAAACCCATCACGAAGGGTGAATTGGCGATGAGTAGAAAGAGAGAAAGTCATCCAACGGATTGAATAGGTAGTTTAGTGTCATCTGCAGTAGAAATAGCCTGATTGCTAGTGTAGGGATGAATGTCACGAAGATGGGATACAACACCAATCATATGATTAGAAGCGCCCGAATCGAAGAATCATGGAGAAGATGTGGATATACCTGACATACCGGCCGCAGAGAGGGCCTGAACAATTTGTTGGAGCATTGCAGGAGTCAAAGGTGATGAAAGACCTTCAGCAGAAGATGCAGAATCACTAACAGACAGCTCGAAAGAAATAGTGGCAGTAGTAGTAGAAAGAGCACGACCACGGCCACGATCATGACCACCACGTCCACAGCCGGAAGAAATTGCATCTGCACGTGTATGGCAGTCCTGAATACCATGACCAGTTCGTAGACAATACGTGCACTATTCTTTGCAATGAACGACAACATGACCCACCTTATTGCAGCCGCGACAAGTCAAAGGAGAGGAGTCACATGTTGGTGTAGTGGTGGACACAGCAAGCACCATATCAGATGATCCCAGAGTTGAGGAAGAAAGAGAGAGAACTTTCAGTCATTGTTCCTCAGTCAATAGATCATTAATAACTGAATTCAATGAAGGAGTGAGGCTACGGTTCAAGAGAGCAACCCGACAATGCTTGAATTCCGGATGCAGCTTCATAAGAAATTGGCGAACTTGCGCACTCTCGCAGATAGTTTGGAAAATCCTAAAGTCATTAGGAAATATTGGATCCATCAAGGCCATCTCAGTCTAAATTGTGACAATTTTAGAGTAAAATGATTGAATATTGTCGTCACCCTGAGTAAGGTTAACAAGATCCTGTTCCAGACGATATGACCGGGTCGCATTACTTTGTTGATAAATTGTCTGAAGATGCTCCCACATTGCCTTAGCCGTGAAATGAGGTGTGAGGCCAACAGCAATGGACCGATCGATCAAATTAAGAATCTAGATAATAATCCATCTGTAAGCCCCGTATCCTAAACCGTACCATTCCGTAGACTTTCGCAGTCTTTCCAGTCGAATTTCGGCAACCTTCAACCCTTAACTGGTATTGTACGCGACCCTGAGTCACATGCCATCAACTCGAGCCAACTCGACCCGAGACTTGTACCCTAGCGACCGTGCTGTCGCCACGGTTCTGATGCCGCGACTAGCGCGCTGATCCGATACCCTAGTCAGGAGATGTGGGTTCGCATTCGGTGCGAGGAAAATGCCTTGCGTGCGAATTCTGAGAGAATCTCTTCGACTTGTCACCTCAATCAATCAATCACTCAATCTCATCATGTCAAGGACACGTCACCTTTCACCCATTCCCAAGCAACCCTAAAGTCAAAAGTTTCTTACAAGCCCATACCCCTTTCTTACATAATTTACCCCTAAAGGCAACAATCTCTTACACACCCATCTCTCTCTCTCTCTCTCTCTCTCTCTCTCTCTCTACAACCCTCTCTCATTCCTCAAATCACTTTTCTAAGCAATAAAAAAATATCTCACGTATGAACTTCCTAAGCTCTCATGGAGAAACTCTAGTGTGGCCCACTTCCTACCCCCCTCATCTCCCATCTCAACCATCCAAACTTCATCTCCTCCGTTAGGATCGAAGCTAAGGAGCAAAGGAAGCTTAGGGAGCAAGAAGAAGATGGTGGGTGATCTTGGACCCATATTTTCCATTTTTATTATGTATTTGTTTTGTGATTTAAGGGTTCATATCTATTGGGACCCACCTTGATGTATATTTTGTGTCAAAGAGGGGCCCATAGTGGCGAGGCCCCTCCATCACCTCCGTTATCTCTCTCTCTCTCTCTCTCTCTCTCTCTCTCTCTCTCTCTTTTATAATCATAACTCACATATGATATGTATTTTTACCCATGCCATCCAAATAGTGGGCCATCTTAATCCCTTTTTGGGGCCTACATGACCAGGCAGTCACACAGGCCCGGACGAAAGGGAAACACAAACATTAGCCTGACCCTAAACAGGTGGTCCATGTGGGACCCACCTTGATGGGGTGTATACCCACACCATCCATCACCGTGGAGGGTGCACTGGCGCTGGGGGTGTACTAACAGTGAAGTGTTAACTGACAATGGGTGCACTGACGTGGGTGTTCAGTGAAGTGTGTGCAGACAGTGGGGTCCATGGGACCCACCCACATCATCCATCCATTTTGGTGGGCCACGCCACATGTAGGTGGTGCATCCATCGTCCAAGGATGGTGGGACCCAGACCATAGTTCACATGGTAGACTAAGTGAGAGATACCTCGTTTCAACGCTAGGACCCACCCAACTCCATAGCTCAAGTGGCAGACCGAGTGAAAGATGCCTCGTTTCAACACTTGAGGTCTTGGTATTGATCCTGCGGAGGTGGCTAATGTGGAGTGTGTGTACTGACATGGGCGTGTGCTGACGGTGGGGTCCAGGGGACCCACCCACGCCGTCCATCCATTTGGAGTGGGCCACACCAGCATGTACGTGTGGTGTCCACCGTCCTTGGACGATGGGACCCACTCCATGTGTGGGGCCCTCCTGGATGCAAGTGACTGTCCAGGCCGTGGATGGCCTGGACGTTGCTGTTTTATATAATATAATATATATATATAATATTTTATATATTATATATGTATTATATATTTTATATTATATATATATATATTATATTATATTATATCATATATATGAGATGGTGGGCCCTACATGGGACCCACCTCTGTTTGTTTTAGAAAGAAAAAGAAAAAAAAAAGGATGCAGCCATGCTGCTAGTACAAGCAGCCACGTGCTGCTCTCTCCCTCTCTCTTAACGTCCAGAGCTCTGCTCTGTGGGTCCCACCATGATGCACGTGTGTATTCAATTTGTTCTGACAGTGGGACCCATCCTAGATGTATGTGTTTCATCCTTCTGGCATGGCCCCAATGATGTATGTGCTTTATCTACACTATTCACTGTTTGAACGGTGGGGCCCACCATGATGCATATGTTGTGTCCAAACCATCCAGCCATATTGAGATATCATTTTATGGCATGAGCAAAGGAGTGGGTCAGATCTAAAGTTCAAGTGGGCCCCCACCATTTAAATAGTGGACTGTGACATCCACCGTTCAAACTCCTATGCACCACAGTAGTTTTCGATCAAGTTGTTATTTGTTTTTCATTTCACCTCTCTATGTTAACTTATAAATAGAGTGGATCTCAAAATACATAAGGGTGGGCCCAACTGATATACCTGAGGCCCATTTGATTTGGCCCATTCGATCGACCCGTTCGATCGGCCCATTTGATTCGGCCCATTCGATTTGGCCCATTTAAATCGGCCCATTGGATCGGCCCATTCGATCAGCCCATTTGATCGGCCCATTCGATTAGCCCGATGCAATGTATGTGAGGCCCATGAGTGAGGCCTAATGTGATGTATGTGTGGTCATTACAATGTATATGAATTCCTCATGTAGGCCACTCCTTGGGAGCAATGATGGTTTGACGTCCACATTGATGGGCAATGGTGGTTAGATGTCCTCATTGTGACCTTCCCTTAGGCCTTATTAGGCCCAAATAAGTGGGCCCCATCCGCTGTAGACGAATGACTTCATAACCATGGCCAACGCCGATTATCGCCCCGATTATCGACATCGATTACCGATGCTGATTATTGGTGCCGATTACCGAGGCCGATGCCGGTTATCGATATCGATTATGAGTATGTGACTGCATAACATCATAATACATGCCCATACACATCATCTGCATGCTTGTGATGAGATGAGTGATTGATCATAGTACACAGGCCTTTGGGCAGATTGTTATGGGACTCCCTGGTAAAGGGAGATGTCCACATAAGCATACGGTACGCGCATGATTGCTGTATGACTGGATTGCGTAATTTATGCATCTCGCATTGTGTGACATGTATACTGTACACCCTAGCACATCAGGGCCATAGCAGCCACAGGCATATCGTGGTTGGCAGGATTGGATACCAGAAATCTTGTTCTACATGGGGTGTTATAAATATCCCTGGGTGAAAGTATCTAAACCCTTATGATACCAGAAGGTTGCTCCAACGTCTAGACCGAGTGGGTGCATGAGCGCCGAGTGCCGATTATCAGAAGGCTGCACTTTTCACTGTGTTGTGGTCGGTTGAAAGGGGGTGCGGCTTTACCTGCTCGAGAGGAGGGGGCAAAGCTAGGCTAAGTTTGACCAGCTCGAGGAATGAGTCCGCTATCGACGAGCCGAGCCCGATATTGACAGGCGGATAGTGAGGTCTCTTCCACTTGCCTTATTGCGCACGATGGGGCAGCAATCTAGTTTGGAGTGTACTAGACCTCGGTGATGTTCCAGAGTTGACCTGTATTGATATGTGGACTTAGATGAGGATTCATATGCTTGATTTGTATCTCGCATCGCATGACCTTGGTATGGCCGACATCATTTATGCCTTTTATCGCATAGCTTTGGTACGGCTAACGGTATTCATGGATTCATCAGCATGTTCCGCATTACTCTAATATTGCATAACTGTATTACTACCTTGCACACACACTTACACCACCCTCTAAGCATTCTATAAGCTTATGCATGACCGTTGTGTGCAAGTGATGTTGGACCGCAGTAGCGCTGAGGCAGGAGCGCATAATAGATCATCTTGGAGCTTTTGTCCATTATCATTATATTTCCCTTTATGCTGATTGTACTTGTAAAGTTTTTTATCATAGTGGAAATGTAATGGAGTTTTTAGTTGTTGTTTGTGGGTTATGCCTTTGGTTATGCTTATTATGAATCAAACTGACATTGAAAATCCTCCTCGTAGCATCCCAGGATCGGAAGCTGGTGAATGAGAGCTGGGAGCCAAGAATGGGGTACTACGGAGGCTGTCAGTGCCAGATTCGGCGATCAAAAATTTTGTGAGCCCGGTTTTCGAGTTTAGGGCATGACACCGTCCATTGTTCATTTCCCAATCAGCCAATTTATCGGCATCTATGGAAGTGAGAATAGTAACAGATTCATCAATTAGTCCCCACAAACCACGACCCTTGAGGAAGTTCTGAAAATGGATGGCCTATAGTGAATAATTGGTACCATCAAAACTACACCGTGAAGCCTCTGTAAGTGATGAGTTCTTGTCCATTGATCGGAATTAATATAAAGCAGGCAAAGAGTTACAGCAGAAGAATGTTTTAGGTGTACCGTACAGCAAGAGATACCCAAGGGGTAGCAGTATCTGGATTTGGCGGAATAGGAACAACAACAGGAGCTCTGGATCTGGAAAATGTAGATTTGGATCTGGTGGAATAGCAACAGCAATAGTGGATCGGGATCTAGATAAGCGAGATCTGGTGCTGGATCGGGATAATCGAGATCTGGCGACGCAACAGCAACAGCAACAGATCTGGATTGGAGCAACAACAACAGGGGTTGCTGGAACTCGAACAGATCGAGCAATAGAGGTGACCAGGTGACGCTGGACGAGCAGAGGGGCGATCGGACGAGAAGGGGTGGTCGGACGAGTAGGGAGTGGTCGGATCTGCAACAGGGGGCGGTCGGACGAGCAAGGAGTGGTCGGATTTGCAATAGGGGGCGCGGGACGAGCAACAAGGGGCGCTGGACGAGCAGAGGGATGGTCGGACGACGCAGCAGGGGTGGCCGGATGACGCAGGGATTGTCGGATCTGACAGGTGGTGCCAGATTTGGATCAGTGAAGCTCTAATACCATGTAAACCGAGAGGAGCTAAAAGCTTTTGTGTATTTGAGACAACCCAAAGGGGTTAAATATATAGAGATTACAGTATCTATACAAGGAAAGTAATAAAATCAGAATCCTCTACCTATGGAAACCAACTATACAAGGTATGCTAGCTATACAAGGTATATTTCAGTCTGTCTAACGGTTAAAACATATGCTGGATACTTTTCTTCTTCTTCTTCTTCTTCTTCTACTTCTTTTTCCACCTGTTCTATTGAGTAAATCAAAATTACTTCTGGAAGGCAAGGAGCATTGTTTATGCCATAGTCAGCAAAACTCTGTTGCATAGTCAGGATTAATAAACACATCATTTGCAGGTTAGTTCTCATTACACAAACTGTATATGCAAGGCAGTAAATTTTGTTAACTTGATATATGAAACTCGATTGCAGTTTATCTTTCAAAGAATAGTTTGCTAGTTGTCAAGATCTTTTTATCTAAGTACTTGGATAACACCGGATAGGGGTATTTACTTTTCAACTGATTTCATACAGAGGAAAGGTGCATAATCCAGAGCTGGATGTTTTCAACTAACACTTTTTCTAGGTATGTGTGTTGACAGGTATTCTGCATTTTGTAAATTGTTATATACTGTTCTGTGCTTCTAGCACCTTAAATTTTTTTTATTTTTTTTTCCTTTTTAGGGGCTGAAACTTGATATGCTAAAGGCGGAAGCACAAGCTTGGTTGATATTTTCATACATACTAATAAATTGCAATATTAGATATAAAGATCTAGAGTACCCAATTGGTAACTGTGTTGTGTTGTAGTGGGAAAAATATAAGGATAAATGCATCTGTCTCCAGGAAAGAAGATATGGAAAAACCATCTCATGTGTCTTGGTACAAGTTCATACCGTTCAACAGTGAGATTTAGGTGTGATTAATTGATTAATGAGAATTTCGAATTCAAAACTGAAGTAGACATTATTTTACAAATTCTTAAAAACCCAATTTCCTAAAAAGGCATGGTAGCTTGTTTCTTTATCCTGTTTAGATTGATACCATCATCATAGCTCCTCCCAACAATTTCTTTTTGGTTCTCCTAAGTTGTGTTAGATTTGGATCTGATGTCATTTTAATAACTGGCCCTTTCTATACATAATGTGATACCTTGATGTCATCCATCATTTCTGATCAGACGCCTATTTGCTCTCATAGGGTCAAGATCTTTACCAATCAAAGCAAGTGAGAGATAAGCAAATTGCTTGCATACTTGGAAAGGTATGTTTGACATGTTCTTCTCATTGAAAAATATTAAATCTTTATGAACGTATAGTGCATAGGGATCTTGATTCTCATGCAACGCTGGTGCACTTTCTCTTTGGCAAATAGCTGAATAATTCCATCATGAATAAAGCACAACTGCCGGAATTTTATGGTCCGATTTTATTTGATAATTGCCAATATAATGCTGTAAAATGTATTTTATATATGCAGGCACCAACAATTGCAGCAGCGGCATATTGTTGATGGGTTTGCATGTCTTTATCTCGTAATCATTTAAGTCATCAACCATTCTCTTGTTCTCATTCAACCATGAATTGCTAATTGGGTTTGCATGTCTTTATCTCCATAGATCTCATCCTTGGAGATGGACTCTATAACTTCATCAAAGTACTGTCTTTCACCATCAGAAGCTTCCATGGTAGATTGAAATGGAAGGACCCTCAGAACAGGTAAAAAACCATGACAAGGGTTTGAACTGTTTCACATTCAATATTTAGCCATCTACATCTTGTGTGATGTGCATCATGTTACCAATGCCTTGCTTGAAAAATGCAGCTGTGTAGTGCCTATTCCTTCACAGCATGATGAAATTGGGTTGTATGTTTTTGAAATTGAATATCAAATTCAATAGGAATGTTTCATCTGTGTAGTTCATAGTTACTGTTTTCTGGATGCTTCCATTGTTGTAATTTCCTTGCCAATGCAAACAAATGCTTGAAAGAATTATTCTTTACACCGGCTGTGTAGATCCATATATCTGCTTGTATTGTAGATACTTTTAATGATTGACTAAAATAAAATTTTCAAACTGCAGGCAATGTAGGATCTAGAAATTCAGAACATTCTATCTGACCCCATCTTGTGTGCAATATCAAACTGCAGGTTAGTGTCCTCCATGCAGCCCTGTCTTTTGAAGCCCCCAAATTATTTAAATTTTGTGATGTGCAGAACAACATAAACCCATTGTAATATCTCTTTGTGCAGATTCTGGACCCATGGTGAGAAGAGTGAGATCTGGTAGACAAAACAGAGAACCTCCGCTCACAGGTGGTGAACCTCAATATCATTAAGGGCCTGAACCTGCTGAAGGACTCCGCAATACTGGTGCTGATGCCTTTTACTGCTACACAACTCACCAAATATCGGCAAAAGAAACCAGTCCCTTGGAAACAATGGCAATCATTGGCAACAAGGAGATCATTGACATTAACTAAGATATGTTAGCTACTTAGACTGGTGTAAAAAAGAAAAAAATAAAATAAAATAGGATACATGTGGGTCACCTTTTCTTTCCTTTTCTTTTCTTTTTTTTTTTTTTAAAGAAAGATTTTCTCATTGACTACGGATTATCGGTGGCCATGAGCTCTATAGCTATGGATTTAATCCGTAGCAAAGTTTTAAAGAGCTACGGTACTAATGGCTACGGTCGTACTATGGGCTAGTCATATTTAGCTGCGGATTTTATCCGTAGCTTTTGACCATTTTTGCAACAAAAACTGACGATTTAGCGGTGTCCAGCACAACCATCAGTAAAGGTCTTGGCTGCCGGTAAAACCTTTACCGACCGAGGCTTTATCGGCTGTTAGCTAACCACAAGCAAAGGTTTTGCCGACAGTTTTGACCGTTGGTAAAGGCCAGTTTTCTTGTAGTTACCACACCACAGGAAATAGTGGGGATTGAACCCTTATCGTCGAAAATGTTTTGGGTTCCACAGGAGTTTTGGATCAAGATGATTTTCTTTTCCCTTCGTCCAGATCTATATGACCTTATCAGCAAGTTGGATCTGTTGGCAAACAAACGTTAGGTGGGCCCTAGAAATTTTTTAATGGCGGACGTTCAATCAGCACTATTTTCCTATGGTATGATCCACCTTAGATTTGGATCTGCATCATTTTTTTAATTAGCTATGTCAAAGCTCTTCAGTCCCACCCTAATGTATGTGTTTTATCCACGCCATCCATATAAATAATATAATATAGAAAAAAGTATGGATGGTGTGGATAAAACACATACATCGATGTAAAGATTTTGAAATGATCTCATATTCATTACTGTCTTATTCATGTCAGGTTTTAAACCCAAATCGTTGATCATCATAGTCACATATATACCCATGTAATTTTCCACGCATCAATTTGTTGAATGCTATTTTTTGACTTTTTTTTTTCCCCTTGTGTGCAGGATTTACATCACTTCAGCCTAAATTTAGACCATATGGAGGTTTTTTTTTTTTATTTTAAATTATTCAAGACCATTTTCAATTTATTGTAATAAATATTATATTTTTTTTATTGTGTAGTAATATAAATTTTGTTTAATATTTAGTTTTAATTGTATTGCATCATTTTTTATGTTTCAAATATTAAAAAAATACAGGTTTCAATTGAATTATATATAATAAAAAAAATTATTGGCCTGCTGGGGCCTCTCAAATCTAAAGACTTTTACTGGCGCTTTGTAGAGTTCTATCGGCCCTTTTCCGTGAGAAAAAGTGTCCAGAAACTGTGCTTTTACTGGTGCTTGAATTGACTTTAGCCGGCGCTTATTTTACTTTTACCGATGCTTCTTTCAAAATTACTGCCGAAAAAGAGTATCCAATTGCCGGCGCTCAGACAAGCGCCACCAAGTCACTTAGCGCCGGCAAAGATTTTGCCGACATACCCATCTACCAGCGCTTGCTGGCGGTTTTAACCACCATTAAAAGTCCCATTTCTTGTAGTGCCATTAGGCTTTATACTATATTCCCACCGTATCTTGAAAAAAATTCACACTAATTAGATAATCCAAACTAGCCAATCAATGGCATGACAAAAGAGTAGGAAGAGAAAGCACTGTGGTGGGGTTTCCCAACTATATGAGTTAGACCTCTGAAAGATGGAACCACCCATCTGGTGGGAGTCTGCTCATCAACAAAAGTAGCGCTCTGTAGTTGCCGTATCTTTCCTTGTAACACCCACTCTCGCACCCACACACACAATAACGAGTATAATGCCTTGGATTAATTTGTGCTAACTTGGGAATTTGATATTCTTAGAGGTTACCTTTGATTTCTTAATTAATTTGATTGCATATCCATTGTGT